>NC_058083.1:460709382-460741882 GCF_014858855.1 Bufo gargarizans | reverse complement strand
TCAGCGTTCGGGTTATCTAAGAATTCCGTAATGGATTTTGTTACTAAGGACCATAACGGAATTCTATGACGGCATGCACCACGGAAGCCTATAAGAGGCGTTCCATATTGAGTTTCGTCATAATAGAAGTCTATGGCCAATATAGACTTCAGTTATGATGGAATGCAATACGGAATGCCTCTTCTAGGCTTCCGTGGTACATGCTGTCATAGAATTCCGTTATGGTCTGTGGTAACGAAATCCATTACGGAATTCATAGATAATTATTGAAGGGGAACTATCTGTGTGGTAATAGTATTTTCAGGGGGATTATCTGTTTTTGCAGTATATTATGTGTGAGCATAGTGGGCACAGTATTGGGGATGGCAGGATGGGGTGTTAAGAAGGTTGCATAGGAAAGTAGGAAATTAAGATGTCTTTTTGTCAATGGAGTCAAGTGGGAATCAGTGCCACTGTATGCTGTATTTATTTGGAATATTGGTGAATAAAGATCGGGACTATTGAAACGTCTATGCTTGGTGCTGGAGACTTCTTTCTGTTTTTGTGGGTATTTTTGTCAAACTCTGCAGGGACAAGAGATGGCTGAAAGAAATCATCATGGTGGTCTGGTCAGAATGGAGAAGATAAAGAAAGAAAACATGTACATCAGAGGACCCTGTATGTTTTGTAGCGCTGTATTTAATGTTTTACATGTATGTCTTTAACAATAGGGCTGGAGGGAAGGGGTTAGATTAAGAAATTGGCATGGGGGGAGTATGCCGTTTCAGTTTTCACCTCAGGGAGCAGGAAGGCTAGATGCACCCCTAGTCAGACAAGCACTTCATAGATATTAGATGGTTGATCAGTTCCACCAAAATCTGTGGGTTTAGCTGATTTAAATCATATGTGTATAGCCACCTTTACTGATGGATGTTGTGGTAATGGTTCTGTTCACATACATTTAGAGCCTCAGACACAAATTCCATCAAATATTAGGGGAAGAATAATGCTGAATGCAATGATCTTTTTCCCATAAAAACAACATGTTGGAAGTCGTTGAGGTAGATTCAGAGCCAGTGTTATGTGCCATGGTACAGGTCCAACAAAGTGGTGTGTTTTGTGCAATAAACTGAACCCACAACAGAGGTGTGAACAGAGCCTTTGAAATCTGTCATGGATGATAGAGGAGATGCCTAGGAAGAAATGATGGGTCTCTTATCTTCCATTATATTGGGAAACAGTTGGCTATTGTTAGCACATAAAATACTGTACATTGTCTATATCATTCTTCTCAATGTTTCTATATCGTACCTTTTGTAAAAGGCACCCTTTAGCCCACTGATACACTGAGCTACAACTGTTCATAGACTAAAGCCATTCCCCTTACCTATTGTTTGGAAGTTAAGAGCTACCATTTGACATCCCGCATTCCAAAAGACCTGAGGCATATAGTTGGATGAATCTACTCGGGTTCCTTTTGGATAAATTCTACTAAGCTGCATTTTGTTATATCTGAAAGTTTCAAGTTAAGAATTGTGAAGAATCAACACAGGTAAAATGGAGATCCTCATAAATGGTGTCAACATGTTGATTACTAGGGTTGAACATGCCAGATTCCCAGTAGACTCCATTGAATATATTTATCAATCAAATTTTCAATTGGTCTTTATTTAAAAAAAATGTTCAGTAGTTTCTGAGATACAGAGGTTAAAAAGCAGTCCATTTGCAAGCTGTCACTTTCTGTTTTCTTTGAATCCCATCATCTGAAGCTCATGTGTAGCCCTTATCTCTGATCTCCTGACCTCATGAATTTTTATTTAAGTCATATTGTTATCAGTTTGAAAAACAATTGAGCTAAAATGAGTGTTTGAGGTCAGTAGATCGACAGCAGTAGAGCTACAACTGAGCCATCAGATGATGAAATTCAAAGAAAATAGAAAGTGACAGCTTACAATTAGACAGATTTTGGACTACAGTATATCAGAAATGAAAATAAAAAAACATTGCAAATTCTTAAAAATTATGTTTAACATAAAAACATGATTTAAACAATAGGTCCTTTTCAAATGTCACATTCCCTTTAAAGAGAAAAAACATCTGAGAAAATGAATTAACCCCCACCACTCCAGAACATGGCCAACATTGTAACAGTGCTCTTTTAAGTTCTAGCCCAGGGATGCTCAACCTGCGGCCCTCCAGCTGTTGGAAAACTACAACTCCCACCATGCCCTTCTATAGGCTGATAGCTGTAGGCTGTCCGGGAATTACACTATGGGAGTTGTAGTTTTCCAACAGCTGGAGGGTCGCAGGTTGAGCATGCCTGTTCTAGCCATACCAATCCTGACTTGTGATTTAGAAGAAAATAACCCTGTTTCTGTCCACCTTTTTTAATGTAGAAAAAGTATGTGTAGGCATATGGTAACTACAACATGCAACAACCTGCAAAATAATCCCATAGGGATGTCTGGCCAGATTATTATAGTTTTAATATCATTTCAAATTGTTGGCAGAATGCTGGAGAGTAACAGATGTACTAGTGCATCTCTTAGAGTATCATCAAAAAGTTTATTTATTTCAGTAATTCAACTCAAAAAGTGAAACTTATATTTTATAGCTTCATGACACGCAGAGTGATCTATTTCAAGCATTTATTTATTTTAATGTTGATGATTATGGCTAACCGCTAATGAAAACCCAAAATTATAATATTGTGAAAAGGTTCAAAATTGTAGACTCATGGTGTCACACTCTAATCAACTAAACACCTGCAAAGGTTTCCTCAGCCTTTAAATGGTTCCTCAGTCTGGTACAGTAGGCGACACAATCATGGGGAAGACAGCTGACTTGACATTTGTCCAGAAGACAGGACAAGGAGGGTAAGCCACAAAAGAGCATTGTTAAAGAAGCTGGCTGTTCACAGAGTGCTGTATCCAGGCATATTAAACGAAACTCGAGTGGAAAGAAAAGGTGTGGTAGAAACTGCAGCCCTGAAAAGGCCATTTGAGAATTTGGGGGAGATTCACAAGGGGTGGACAGCAGTTGCAGTCAGTGCTTCAAGAGCCACCACATACAGCCGTATTCAGGATATGGGCTACAACTATCGAATTACTTGTGTCAAGCCACTTATGACCCAGAGACAAGGTCAGAAGCGTCTTACCGGGCCTGTGATAAAAGCACCTTCGTCACTGGGAGTTGGAGAGGCCTGCTTGCCAGCCTCTTGCCCTGTGACTATGACCCTGGGACACTATTTGCGCATATTGGATTTTAAAGGCACCATGTCATATGCTTGTGTCGGTCCACTGTGTTATATCAAGTCCAAAGTCAACGCAGCCATCTACCAAAAAATGTTAAGCACTTTATGCTTCCCTCTGCTGACAAGCTCTATGGAGGTGCTGATTTCATTTTCCAATAGGACTTGGCACCTGCCCACACTGCCAAAAGTACAAATACCTGGTTTAATAACCATGCTATCACTGTGCTTTATTGGCCAGCAAACTCACCTGACCTAAACTCATAGAGAATAGGGAATCTATGGGGTATTGTTAGGAGGAAGATGAGAGACACCAGACCTAACAATGGAGACGAGCCGAAGGCCGCAATCAAAACAACCTGGGCTTCCATAACACCTCATCAGCGCCACAGGTTGATCGCTTTCATGTCACACTTCATTGATGCAATAATTCATGCAAAAGGAGACACCACTAAGTATTAAGTATGTATATATTGTACATACTTTTCAGTAGGCCAACATTTCTGTATTGAATATAATATTAATAGATCTTTTATAATTGTTTAATTTTCTGAGATACTAAAATATAATGCTCAACATTAAAATAAATAAACTCTTTAAATAGATCACTCTGTTCAATTAATATATATATATATATATATATATATATATATATATATTTATATAATATATGAGTTTCACTTTTTAAATTGAATTACTGAAATTAACTTTTTGATGATATTCTAATTTATTAACATGCACTATTAGGTCTAAAGCACAGGAAATGCTGCATACTGTGCACTATACAGCAGTATGCATATCACAAGCAGTAGATGAACTCTAGTCCTCTGAAGGAAGAAGCACATTAGTATATACAGAAACAAGCAGGCAATAATATGAAGCCAACAATACACAGGTTTTCCTCCCAGTATTATTGGTTCAGGCATATTTTGGGTAATAATCTACAGGTATAATTCAAAAACCTGTCAGCCAGAATCCATAAAGTGCTAGCAATGTCACTTTACATAATTACAGGTGGGAATTGAAGGATATCAATCTATTGTACTATTGGTCCAAAGGGCACAAAAATGTTGCAATATTTAGCTTTAGGACCTAATAAAAGAAATACAGACCCATAAGGGGACTACCGCCTTCCACCTCCGTCAACAGTATATGATAGCTGCCTTGTAAACATGCACATACTGTACATGGCAGCCCGTAACTCACTGGTCAGAGGGGTTGTAGGCATTTCATTCATGAACACAGCAGTTTCCAGAACAAGTCCAGTTTCATTACTAGGCTCCATTAGCCAAACGGGACAACATTTTTTGGTGGTGTTTGGGCTAATAGTTCAGTGGACTCACCTCCAGACTATGTGGACCTTACATAGTATATACCATGTGATGTCAGATTAAGTTTAAGCACCATTTAGTAGTTTCTTTCTCTATTCTGTAGACCCAAAATTTATAGACCTAGTGGAAGCCACAGCTAAAACATTGAAATATTGTGAAGAGTTAAGCGAAGAGAAAAAAGCAGGTTCTCCACATGGTGAACCTTAGATCCATTATGGGTGTACAGTTCTTTCTATTTTATATTTTTTGCCATTTTTCTTTAAATAGATCTGGATTGGCAATTTGGCAGCTCACGCCTTTACCAGAAGAGCCACTGTTTCTCAAAATGTATCAGTTATCATGTAAAATTCATAAACCAGTTATTGAAAGGATACTCTACAAACTCTACAGGAGATTTTGTCAGCTGCTCAAGCCCCTTGGTTTCCACGAAGGAGGACATTTCATAGCTCTTGTTTCTCTCTGCAAAGAAGACATAAGAACAGATATAATATTCATGTAGTAGTTCTAAATAGACAAATTATCAAAATTCTCAAAAAGTTATGGTCCTTCTGTCAGTACAGTAGACTAATAAATGATCACGTACTGTAAGTAGTTATCTCAGTAATCATGAGACCTACTACTATACAAAATATGATCTACGGTGCCTGTCATCATCCAAACTACTGGTGCCATGAATGTGTCAGAGTTAAAGGTGTACTCCAAGATTTTAATATTGATGGCTTATCCTCAGGACAGAGAGATGTGACTACTCGGTCACAGCTGATAGTTAAGGGTGTGGGGTGTCGGAAGCCTGATGATCAGATATAGGTGGCCTATACTGGGGATAGGCCATCAATATTACAATTCTGGACAACCCCTTTAAGTAAAGTTCATTCTTTCAGTGCATAAAAAGACTTTAATTCCATTAGACTGAACATAAACTTCTATTTTTCCTTCTTATAGGTGCAAACCTGATTTTGACTTAAAAGGGCTGTTTGAGAAAATTAACAATCTTGGACATGACCCAAAATGGTCTAAAATTTTATAAAAATAAAAAAGTAAAAATGAAGGGATACTTACCTCTTTCTCCAGTGCCATTCTTTGGTTTGCTGGTCCAGTCTTCCTGACTCTGCTTGTTTTGCAACATGCACTGGTGACATGCAGGTATACATCTTGTAACCACTGCAGCCAATCACTACAGCCACATATCCATCATGCAAGAATAGTATCTGTCCTCTGGTCTATAACAGCTAGGGGTCCTGAGCTGCTTGTTCCTTCTCTCTGCATGACCGCAGTGAGGAAGAGTTAAAATGGACTGGTGGTCACACATGCAACCCCACCTCTCCGTTTAATGTCCTTGAGTTTGGTAGAAACAGCTGAGCTGCCCTTACACTACGTCAAATGACTGCGAAGACTCCACAGACTGATAATATTGGTAGGAGAACCCCTTTACATAAATCTATGCTACCGACTTTTAATACTCTGCTCTTAATATAAATCATGGCTTTTGGTCGTTAATGGTAACATCTCTAGGTTGACATTAGTATAGATCACCCTAGGATTATCACATTGTCATGTAAGAGTACAATTCTGCATTATGCTGTCATGGGAGGACATCTCTGGCCAAGAGCAGAGATCTCAGCAGATTAATCTTACAGAATACACTTACATGTACTGCTATATTAGTATCACCCAGCACATTGTTTGTGTTACCCGCTGACAGCTTCTAGGCTTAGCTCCTTCACTACTTACTGTCTCTGCAAAGTCATAGTAACCTAGACAAGGAACAGATGTAGCGTGGATGGATCTTAAATGTTAGTATTCATAAACGTGGAAAAGTCCTTCTTTTTCCAGAGCAATACAAGACAATACATTAAAACAGGCTGTACTGCTGAAAGTAGAACATGCTGGGAGCGCAGTCATCAGTAAGAACTTGTGTCGATATCTGGTTCAGCTATGCCTAAGTACACTACGCACACAGCATTTTACAGATTTGGCAAAATAGTGTATGTGATTCTGTTTTACTACGTAAATAGGTGGGTGGCTCCACCTATTTAAAGAGTCACTGTATGTTCACACAAGTTAATTTAATTTAATAGAGAATGGTGTCAATAGCAAATTTCTATATCACTTAATTTAAAAAATCTGCCAGCATCCACCTGAAAAAAGCTGCAAAGTCATGGCCACTGGGGGACTCAATTCCACTTAACCTGAAGTCCATTTCCTGTTGTTAGGATTGATCCATCTTTAGTAACAGAGACATAGAAGATGGTTCACAGAAAATGGAGGTTTCAGAGCCGGCTGAGATCCTGAGCCTTATAAAAGAACTGCTTCTACACCGCTTCTGAAGAGCAGAGAAGCTCCTGTTTGTCTATATATACTCTATCCCTCCTCATTAGCTTTCTGAGCTCCCTAAATGAAAACAAACATAGTAGGAAGTAAGGGAAGTAAGGTCACTGCAAACATTACTGGCAGATTCCACAGAAGGGAGATGCCTCCTGCTTGTGTAAGAAACTTACCTGTCCAGGCTCCAGTGGCGCGATCTTCAGCTTCTGCTGTTGAGCCACGCCCTCTAGTGACGCAGTCACTGGGTGTAAAACTCTGTTTCTCCCCACTGCATGTGTGCATCGGGGCAGACAGACAGTGTAGCTCACGGACAGCCCAGCTGCCCTATTGTTTTGTCTGTTTTGATGTTGACCTATGGGAGTGTCAGGCACTGGATCAATCTGGCTCTGATCCAGGGACCTGGCCCACTTTTTAAATACCCCATTGCCATATTACCATTGACAGTTATAGTCTTTGGGCTCACTAGCGTTTTTTCTTGTTCCTGCTCTTGATCACCTTGTTATCTCGTGCTCTCACCTCAGCTCATTTCCTGACCTGCTTTTGTCTCTTGTTTTGGTACTGCACAGCCCGTCTGGTTCTGACCCATTTTGTAGGACTCCGCCTTTGTGTTTGTCTGTATTGTGTATTGTCCTGCACTGATTTATTGTAGGGGCTGTTGTCTAGTTGTGGTTCTGCCATTTAAGGCTTATATTGCTAGTAGGTAGGGAAAGCAGGCTGGGTACTAAGGGCTCACTATCCTTGTCTGTCCCTAACTACAGTCATTACAGCTTGTGAGAGAAATGTATATAGCTGTGCAGCTGAAACAGGGAATGATATGGCTGAGAAAGACATCAGGAAAGCTAAAAAAAAAACTGCTTCTACAATGTAGCCCAGCCATTATGCAAACTTTTTTATAAAGCTCAGGTACGTTTAATTTGTTTTGTCCAAGATTTTAATACTGATGACCTATCCTCAGATTAGGTCATCAGTATCTGATCAGTAGGGGTTTCACACCTGGGACCCCTGCCAATCAGCTGTTTGAGAAGGCACTGGCGCTCCTGTGCCATGACCTTCTCTCAGCTTTCCATAGGCTGATTGACATCATGTTCATTGGTCATATAGCCTAGCAGCAGCTCAGCGCCATAGAAGTGAATGGGGCTGAGCTGCAATACCAAGTACAACCGCTTTACAATGTATGGCACTGTGTTGGTGAGCCGAGAGAAAGCAGCGGTGCTCACAGGAGCATTGCTGCCTTCAAAAAATCGGGTGTTGGACCCCCACAGATCCGATACTGGTGACCTATCCTCATGATAGTTCATCAGCATCCAAATCCTAGAAAACCTTTTTAAGGCTATGGCTACATGGTGATCTTGATCGCGACTGATTGAGTGACCAATGATCGTTGTGTAGAAGTGCCACTGAACTGAATGGAGTCACAATGCAACTTGCAAGCTGTCATGACTGTGAAGCCAAAATTGCAAAAAAATACAACACTATTGGATTTTTTTGTGATTCCGGGGTGTCAGAAACTTCCAAATCATGCTGAAACCCCATTCATTTCAATGGCTGCACACAGTAATCTTTGGTTGTGCAATGGGTGTCATGGTCAAGATCACCATGTAGCCCCAGCCTTAGGCCTCATGCACACAGCTGATCCACAAAATACGGATATAGGCTGTGTGCATGCCCTACATTCCTCGGCCCCTAAAAACATACAAGAATAGGACATGTTCTATAATTTATGTAATGGCCACATGGATGCAGACAGGACGTGACTGACATCTGTGTGCTATCTGCATTTTTTGCAGCCCCATAGAAATGAATAGGTAGGCATGCGATTTGCAAAAAATGTAAATTGGACGAAGACCAGAAATACGGTTGCGTGCATGAGGCTTAAAGAGTTACTGTAACTAGAAAACTTCAAAATCACTTAATTTAGAAATGATGCCTGCATATACCTGAAAGAAAGCTGTAAAGTCATGGCCACTTGGGTGGTACCTTGGAACCGAACTTGAGTTTGGGAAATGTTTTTTTACAGTACAAATTAATTTATGAAGTTATTGCATGAAGTCCCGCGAGATTTCGTGAAGCAATAACTTCGGCTCATCGGAGCCAATACACTCTAATACTGTACGGAGCTCCTGCTCCGTATAGTATTCGAACAAAGTTTTATGCAAATCGACTTCAGATGTTTCCTCCGAAGTCGATTCACTCATCCCTACTACACATAATTAGTTTTACATTAATATAAAACATTCCCCTTTATTATGTACAAATGATGTGTTCCAGAATTGACACTGGGTTTGTACTAGATGCGATTCCTGCATAACAGATGTATGCTACTGCCATTTGTAAGAAATCCACCTCAGTCCCTGTATGTCCTGTCCTCAGAATTGATTGTCACCTGAATGTGTCACTTACTTTTAGAAATCTCAAAAGACTCAAACTTCACCGGCTGAATATAGTTCACCAGGTTGGACATCTCCTCTGTGGCACTGGCTTCATTTCCAGCGGTGCCCTACAATCAAAAGGAACAAATCGTGATATCTTAAAAAAATAATAATTGCATGAAGCTAATGAAATTAATGAAAATGTGTATTTGACATCTAATTATCTAAAAAGAAGTGAAGAAATGTGATAAATGGGGGAACAGAAGGAAGAAAAAAAGAAGGGGCAAGGAGGAAGGGAGGGTGGAAAAGAAGGAGAGATGAAAGGAAGCAAGATAATAAAAAGGGAAGTAATGGGGGATGATAACGGAAGGAGAAAGGGAGAAAGTAGGATGGAAGCAAAGAAGGAAGAAGGGGCGAAGCAAGGAAAGAAAGGAAGATACAAGGAAAAGGGAAGGAAGCAGGGAAGTAAAAAAAAAAAAAAAAGAAGGACATTAGGAGGAAGGGAGGGCATAAAGGAAGGAAAGAGGAAAGGAAGAAAAATAGGAAAAGGGGGGTAATAAAGGGAGGGAGAAAGTAGGAGGGCATTAAAGAAGGAAGAAAGGGCAAAGGAAGGAAAGAAAGGAAGGTAGAAGTAAAAAAGAAGTAAAAAGGGAGGAAGGAAGTATGACTAAGGGAAGTAGGGAGGGTAGATGGAAGGGAAGGAAGGACAGAAGTATGGAAGGAAGCAAGGAGAAGAATAATGATGGAAGTACAGAGGTAGGGAAGGAAGGGAGGGGGGGTTGAGAAAGAAAAGAAGAAGAAGGAGGGAAGTCAACCAATGACTATCACTCTAATATGGACCGTGATAAAGAAAACAATCCAGCACACTGTGTTATTGTACTATGCATTTGGTGCATATTGTATGTGTTGTGTTTGCACTAATACTGTAAATGGAGGGAAAGCAAATCAAATAATCTACTGTGTGCGCAGTCTGTATTACCAAAATACTACAGTAATTTAGTCATTCACATTCTTTGCGGCTGTAGCTTTGCTTACTACATACAGGATCTAGTCACCTGCAGTTGCTTTGGGGCCAACGAGGAGGGGGATAATTGTGACCCACCTTTAATTTAATAACAACCACCTTCTTTATTTCATAAAACAAAAAGACTCAGAGAACACTAGACAATGGCATACCAATATTCTTCATGAATAAGCAGCGTCCTAATGTTTACTGTGTGTGAGAGGGACACGCTACCTCCAGAATGGATGCGCTATGGTCTTCAATAGGTGTTATGCAGCAAGACATACTGTATGTGCACCATATAGGAAGGGTTTTTAATTGATGTCCTAGTTTATAAAGGAATTTACTGTGACGTTCCCCTGTATTTTCAGATAATACAACACGTGATGCCTCCATATTAAATCATGTTCAAAACCCATAAATGTTGTTTTAAACAAAAGCCAAGAAACTTTACAATATAAATTTCATTTTCTGAATATATAATGGAAACATTGGGGGAGATTTATTAAAAGAGGCTGTCCCATCTGGACATTTATGGCATAACGATAAAACATGTCATAAATATCTGACAGATCTGGAAGCTGCTCCTACCTCAAGAATGGGACCCTACCATTAATGGAAAGAATGTTGTGCATCCATAGCTTTCTCTATTCACTGCTATGGAATTTTTGAAAATAGTGGGGAGCTATTTTTGGCAGTCCCATAGCGGTGAATAGAGGAGTCCCTACACGTGTGTGCAGTGCCCCACTGAAGAACAGTGCTCCACTGTAAAAGAGTTTAGATGTGTATTTCCTGTATTCAGGCTGCTAAAGACCAAAACTGTTATTTACTACATATTTTTGACTTGAGCTAACATGCTGTATCAACCGACCACTAGGTGGACCCAGTTAGAGCCAGTCTAGTCTAGTCCAGTGTGAGTCAGCAAGAACAGTCTAGACACTGATGGGGGCAGACTCAGCTGCTCCATGCTCTGGGTTGAATCAGCAGGAAGCAAAGCAAAGTTACAGAATAAGCAGAGAGAAACAGAGAAAAGGAGATATACTGTAGGAGCATGCCAGATGGAAAGAGGAGGTGTAGAGTAGAAGCTCATTGGAGAATTGCTGTCTGACAAAGACTGCTGAATCTCCATTGCCACATGTCTGGGAGAATAAGTCTTATGGTGCTTGGACACACTTGAAGAGCAGATTGGCCATATACATAAGAAATATCCAAATCCAACAGTGGATTTCGTAGAGGTGAACTATAAGTCTAGCAACCTGTTCAAAAAAGGTGTAGAGCATAGTCTGACATTAGGGAACCACCTTGTGGTAGCACTGCATAGAAAACCAGAAGTATTACACGCCATGCCTGGATGCTTGTAGAGAAGTCAGCTAGATAAGTGCTCGAGAGAGACAAACTTGCCTGTTAACTCAGATTGCAGCCATGAGAACTATAAAATCTGTGAAAATTGCACTTGAGCAACATCACCAGTCCAATGCATATGAAATAAATGTGCCTAAACTTGAATCTTCAGTAAGGGACTGTCCTGTGCTACTACATTGCATGGGCATCTACAGCTGCATTAAGGGACACTACCTTGCACCTGAAAACCTTTAACACAAATGGCACCTCAAACGTCATCAGGCAGGAGGACCCCAGAATTGGAGTGTGCCCTGAAGGGAAGAAAGGTGCGCCCTTCCACATCACTGCACGGGTGCAGGGAGCACCACAACCATAAGTACTACTATCACTACTCCTATCAAGCCACCCACACTTACGCAGGCCCCTGTGGCACGCTGCATGTGTGGTCCTTTTCAATAAATGCTGTGGGACTTCTAAATATAGCTAAACTAGCATGCCTGGCTACTTTTGTAAGTCCCATTATAGCAAATAGATAGGGTGCTGTGCATCCCAATGGGAAAATGGTCCAGAGAGTCAGGGTTTGCAGTAAATAAGTATGCTTCTTTACTGGAGGAACTCAAGGGCAAAACAATACAGGTAAGGCACTGAGCTGGCTTTATCAGTCTCCGCTCTCGTAGCAGAAGGTTCTGTGCTGAGGAAAGGCCTGAACTAGCTGCCTCTCTCTTTCTTAGAACTCTGGTACCCTGGCCAAGGATTGGTGACCCAGAGTCTGGTGCAGGGTATCCCCATCTCAGTGTCTTATTTTAGTCACTAGTGCAGTCTGGCAGAGTCTGCCCTACTAAACACTGGTCCCTATCAGCAGACAACTAACGGCTCTGACTGTTTTACTTTTACATAGTTTCTAACTGGTCTAGAACCTTCTAGTGGGAGGGGTAGAGCTGGAGAATCACAGCCTAACAGAAACAATGCTGCAGTTCAAGAATAACATAGACTTGTATTGGGTCTCAATAAAAGTCAATGGGAATGACTAAACAGTTTTCAGTTGTAAACAATAGCCTGACAGAGCTATAGTAGACAGTGAAAAGTTCATTGCGTCTGTTTTTTTCCCTCCAAAATTCAGCTCTGCATAGTCCCTTATGACAGCAGTGGAAAATTCTAGCTTCTCAGTGCACAGCATGGAAATTCCCAAAGTCTCTTAATGTGAACTGGCGGCAGATCAACCCTTTCCACAATAGTGTGAAAAACACTAGTGTGAAAGTAACCCTTCAAAGCGTACTAAAGTAGTGAGTTGATGGCTTTGCATAGTAGTAATAGGGGGAAAAGTCCACAAATGTCCAGACTTCAAAGTACCCCTGCTCCAGGACACTACAAATTCATCATGGCTCAGCCATTAACAGAGGAATCCTAACCTATTAACTGGATGAAGAATAGTGCAGAAACTTTACGTTAAGTAGTTGTGTGGGATAAAGGACAACTATATTTAGCTTTAAACATAACAGAAATGTCTCTCTTTTGTCAAGCATCAATGAGATTTACTAGTTTACTGTTGCCATGAAATATGTATATATGTTAGAGATGAGCGAAGCTTTGCCGAACTTTACAAAACAATTTGCTTCGTGATTAATTACTTTGTCATGAAGTGCATTTCTTTGTAAATGCCCATGATGAGAACATAGTCCTATCACTAGTCAGACCACACATGGAGTACTGTGTACAGTTCTGCGCTCCTGTGAACAAGGCATACATAGCAGAGCTGGAGAGGGTTCAGAGGAGGGCAACTAAAGTAATAACTGGAATGGGGGGGCTACAGTACCCTGAAAGATTATCAACATTAGGGTTATTCACTTGAGAAAAAAGACAACTGAGCTGAGATCTAATAACTATGTATACCGTAAATATATCAGGGGTCAGTACAGAGATCTCTCCCATCATCTATTTATCCCAGGACTGTGACGAGGGGACATCCTCTGAGTCTGGAGGAAAGAAGGTTTGTACACAAACACAGAAGAGGATTCTTTACGGTAAGAGCAGTGAGACTATGGAACTCTCTGCCTGAGGAGGTGGTGATGGTGAGTACAATAAAGGAATCCAAGAGGGGCCTGAATGTATTTCTGGAGTGTAATAATATTATAGGATATAGCTACTAGAGAGGGGTCGTTGATCAAGGGAGTTTTTCTGATTGCCTGATTAGAGTAGGGAAGGAATTTCTTTCCCATTAAAGGGAACCTGTCATCAACTTTATGTTAACCTCAATGAGGGCAGCATAAAATAGTGACAGAAATGCCGATTTCAGCAGTGTGTCACTCATGAGCTAAAAGTAAGTGGTTGCCCCGAACCAACATCATAATCATTGCAGCACAGGCCTTGAAAAGAGTCAAATCTACCTGAGAAGAGTCCTGGTTATTCATAATCTCCTGCTCTCCCCGACCATCTGCTGATGATTGGCAGTTCTCTCCTAGAGAGAAAGGGAGAAAACTAGGTAGAAGCCTGTCAGTCATCAGCAGGTGGGCAGGAGAGCAGGAATTTATGAATACCCAGGACTCTTCTCAGGTGTCCGTGACTCTTTTCCAGTCCTAATCTTCAATAATTGTGATGCTGGTTCTCGGCAACCACTTACTTTTAACTTTTAAATGACAGACCGCTGAAATCAACTCACCTGTCTCTACTTTATGCTCCCGTTAGTATGGGTAGCATAAAGTTGATGACAAGCTCCCTTTAAGTGGGGAAAATTGGCTTCTCCCTCGCAGGACTTTTTTTTGCCTTCATTTGGATCAACTTGCGGGTGGTCTCTTCGCGCTCAAATGGATGACGTAAGTATTTTTTTTTTTACCTCCATTGCAGGGAAAATTTCCGCTAAGCATGAGGAAATTCGGCTTCTCAGCAAATCAAAATTTTCCAAAAAATTCAGATCGAAGTCCACTTCATGAACTTTGATTCGGTCAACACTTATATATAGTATTCTAATGGAAACACATTTTTTATATTTTATATAGGATATAATTTGCATTCATAATCAAGCAAATAAAATAAAAAAGGTAGCAGTAACAGCTACCAGGTAAGCGGGGGCCCAGTTACAGATTTTTCTTTGTGGCCACTGAGCTCTAAGTTGCACCTCTGCATACCTCTGCGTAACTGAAGGAACTGAAGGAAAACGTTTTCACGTCTTAAACACTAGATGGCAGTATAACACTGCTTTCCTATTCATCAGTACTACATAGATTTATATAGCCCTGCGAGCTGATAGGTGTTAGATAATGTTCTTTCTATAAAATAATATATATTTAATCTGTATTATTCTAGCTATTTATACAGATGAAGCGGAGGCAGAGCTAAATGTGTCCAATGTGACAGACATGGATTTGTCATTTATTACACTCAGTTGCTATAGAACTGTGTGTTACATATTTCAAATGCATCTAAGGCTATGTTCACATCTGCGTTGGAGGTTCTGTTAGGAGCCTCCGACACAAAGTTCGACAAAAATAGTGGAGGACATAGTACATGCAGTACTTTTTTCTTTGCTAAAAAGAAAATGTTCTCCCGAACAGAAACCGAATAGATCCCATTATAGAGACTGGCATCTGTTAGCTTCCGCTCGCATCAATTATGTGCCGAATTCTGTACTTCTGTTATTTCTGTTCTGCTTCTATAACGGAACAGAAGAATGAAAAATTATAGCGCTGATGTGAACATAGCCTTATCTCAAATAAGCTGTCAAATGACAATTTCAACACTACTACATCGTAGTAAGATACTGACATCCACTCTCCCTATTATAACAAGATGGTACTGTGCTCACAAAGTGTCGTAATCATCACATATACAATACAGTTAAAAACCTTCTGTTTTCCATTATACACAGTTAAAGGGATCATCAAGAAATAAAGGCATTGATAAACACATAAGGAAACATTTATTAAGACCAGCTATTACATGCCGCTACTCTCTCAGGCCATTGCTTCCACTGCAGTGGAAAGGTGTTTTGAAGAGCCAGGCCAATAGTAAATGTATAACAGTCTCTCTTTACATGCAAAATATACGTTTTAGTAAATCCAGACGTAGACAGTACAAAGTGCTGTTTAAGGTATGGTGACTGGATATGTGGCAATTAATTGGCACTTGTGGATATAGGTGTCCACTGCTTGATATAGGTCTGAAACTCGACTGGCCTAGGAGTGGTCCAAGTAATGGGTGTCTGCTCTGTAGTCCCTAGCGTAAAGCAGGCGCACTTTTGCTGGTCACTCTGCTGACTAAGACATTGTAGCCTCTATGATGGAAGCAGTCTTGGTTCTAGGAATCTCTCTGGAGTTCTCACAGGAGAACTTGACTCGAATTCCCCCTCCTGGCAGGCAATAGGATCAGCCCACTCCTACCAAGAGGGGAGGAACAGGGTGGTTAAACTTGTTCCTGCCAACCATACCTCTCATATTGGTGCACTGGGCATACATATAACATACACATAATATAAAATTATATAGGATGCAAATGCAGGTACTGCACAAGCCTCCTAACAATTGTGCTGCTCCTTGTTCCAGAACTGAAATCTATACCAACAGATACGCTGGTGTAGATGTTAGGTGTCGTCTATGCTTGTTTCCTGGTGTAGATTATGATAAATATGCTGGGTGATTCCACTCCATCCTCTTTTTGAAACAGTTGCAAGCGCAGAAGAAAACTCCCAAAAAGGAGTACAATTTTGCGCAAGCAGGACATGCGCCCAATTTTCAACTTTTTGACTGTATTTTTCTGGCATGCAGAGGATAATAAATGTCCTGCATTGTCTACATGTAACTGGAGCTCTTTCCATGGGATAAAATCTTTAAAAAAAACTTGTGTTCAAACAACCTTGTATATTTGCCCCCCCAATTAACTAATTCCGTGCAGAATACATTTATATACAAAATCTGAAATAGGAGGGGGGGGGATTATCAATTTATAAGTAAATCAATGGTTCTCAGAGAAAGCCACAATAAATCAGAAACATATAATCGTTCACATGAGATGCAGCCAAGCACTTTCTAGCTGATACGTTACCCGGAGTAAGTGATTACCTGCGGTACATCACCATCATCAACATGGCAAGCAGAGACTGTGGTCGATATAATGATAGGGTTTGTTATAAAGCAAGATACGTGTATTCATAATTAAAATGGTTTTCTGCTGATGGCAGGCCAATCAGACATGCTATAAGTGTCGTTGGAGATGTAGCCGTTGTGTCACCTTCTGCACTCTCACTGGAATTGTAGCAAAAAAGCAAGTGAAGCTCATATATCCAAAATAGTATAAATTTATTTGCTGGTGCCTAACTGCACCTAACGCAGGACGTACCTGAAGACATGATGATCGCCCAAAAGGATAAGTGGCCCTAAACACAAGACCTCGACGCGCTTTTCACCTCTACGGCTTCGTCAGGAGGTATCAGAGTATGAAGTAACAGGGTATATATAATCGAGATAAGTAGTGGGAGGGTTTACCTGGGTTGCGAACACCATGATCCACGGAGCCATCTCTCAGCGCGTCCCTGTCAATGCACCACGCATGCGCAGCGCATATTTGACGTCACGGAGCACGTTGAGATGGTGCCGTGCAGCGCATGCATGGAGCCGCAATGTTTTGCTTCGCTAAGCATAATGTATATAGAGGAATGGTGCTGTTGCACCCTAATATGTAAATTTCAGCACCCAGGAATATGGGATTATTGTAAGGTCTAATATGGATGATTGTTATATACAGAGATCCCTATTTTCCCAAATTGTACCTGTCATTCCTGAGATGCAGTGATATCTGCTATTTCAATAGGAACCATCCGCTGGTGTTTGCGGGTTACCTGCATTCCATTGGGTCGCGGCTCCACGCATGCGCTGCACGGCGCCATATCAACGTGCTTCGTGATGTCATGGACTAGGCGGTAGATATACTGTATCAAGCCTGTTAGTTACATGTTGTCCATGACTGTTTGGGACGTTGCTGTGTTTTTCATGGACATCCAAGGATATTTTATCGTGTATCACGTTATTTAGTCCCCCTATTGGGGTGGTATTATCATCAGTGATATAGATTTGGGTGTCTGTGTACCACAGTACCTGACCTGGTATCCACTAAATGCTGACTAGCTTTGTGGAGATACATGAGAGTTTAGTTGTGTATACCTTGCCCTTTGCTTCTCTGTATACTGTTTTCCACCTGCCTCTTTTTTTCTACATATTTTAATATATAATAAATTGATACTATTTTGGATATATGATCTTCACTTGCTTTTTTGCTATGATATTGGATGTTTTTCCAAGTGGAATGTTGTGCTGTCAAGTATAGACAGAGAGGTTTTGTAGGTTTACAACTCTCACTGGAATTGACAGGAGTTTCAGCTTTAAGACTCCATCAATATGGTGTAATAGGCAATAACAATTTTAGGAGAAATGATAAGAAAACACTATATGAACCGCTAAGGCAGGGGAGTCCGGCAGGCTGTTCCGTCGGGTGAACAGCCTGTCGGATCCGTCCTGCCGCTAGTGAACGTGTGCCCCGGAACTACCGCTCTGGCCCCATTAACAAAAATAGGGCGGGGCGGATTTCCGGCGGAGGCACGGCGAGAGGCTGCCGGAATAAAACTACGACATGTCCGACATTTATTCCGGCAGCCTCTCGCCATGCGCTGCCGTCCCTCCGCCGGAACTCCGCCCCACCCCCATTATAGTCAATAGCGCCGGAGCGGTATTCCGCAGGGCACACATTCACTAGTGGCAGGATGGATCCGACAGACTGTTCATTCGACGGAGGTTCGTGCCGCTAGTGTGAAAGTAGCCTAAACACGGTATAACCAACAGTCAATAATAAGACCAAAGAGTTACTGAAATTCACTATAAGATGTCAATACTGGCACACAGCTGTAAAATAATACTACCATACAGTGACAGTGTCCAAATAACACTGCCATACAGTGCATAAACGATAGCACCATTATAATTGATCCAGGCAACCATACAGATCAGGATATCCGTCAGCAGCTCATCTTGGCAGGTAAATGGAAAGTGCCCTGTTGTAGTTGGGTATGCATGGTGGTGGTGGTGGGTTGAAAGAGAAAATAAACAATTATTATGCCCCTGCTTTAAAGGGGTATATTCTACATGTTTCAAACCAGCACCTGGATCTGAATACTTTTGTAATTGCATGTAATAATTTTTTTTAGCATAACCACTAAGTTATTTAATAAAATGCATCTGTATAGCGCCTCTTGCTGTTTTTTTCTTATTTCTTTGACCTGCTCACTGAGATGGCCGCACATGCTCAGTTTCATCCTTCAGCTGCCCTCCTGAGCTGTGATAGGCAGAGCTGAGACACGCCCCCTTAGCTGCAGCAAAAAAGACACTCCCCCTGAGCTGTCAGCTTGATATAAATCTAGCAGAGCAATGAATGGGGAGATCTCTGGATCCATGTGAGGCACAGGGCTGGTTCTAGCTTTGTTAGAAAGAGATTGCCATGTACTACATGATGCCTGATTTTCATGTTCACAGTAGTCAAGGGATAACCCCTTGAGAGAGAATCTGTGAGAAGAATTAAACCTATTAAAACGGGCATACTACCTGGTATGGTTGATCCTGCTGATTAATATCATATCTGTCTTGTGAAAATCTGTTCCTGAAATTATTATTTTTTTTATTCCATATGTAATTGAGGACTTCAGTCCACTGAGGGCCCTAGCCCCTAGGTGCAACTTAGCTCTTCCGCTAGGGCCCACCCCTCTGTGCTTGAAGCTCTCATTTGCATATGGAGTAAAAGGTGTAATTTTAATCAGCAGTATCAGCCCTACCAGGCTGTATGCCTGGTTTAATAGGGTTAACCCTGCTGACTGATGCTCTTTTATCTAAGCCCTGCAGATAGGTAACGATGATTAGAGTACCCTTGGTGAGGCATGGGCATAGTCCCTCTTTCATGCCATTCAAAGTGAATAGTACAGTGTCTTAATCTACTGTGCAAAGTTCATAAATTCTAAAGAGGTTTTCACCGCAATGCATCTGCTGGATAATCCAGTAACAAATGGATGGTTAGGGAAACTGATGCTTAGCTGAACATAACAGAGAAATTGTGCGACTGGAAAATAAAGGGATTTGCTGTTATAAATATTATCAAAATGTATTATATATTTTGGTAAAATAAATAAAGCTTATTAGATGTTGTCACAAAAAGTACAACTTGTGGCACATGCATTATTACATATTATCGATTGATCTCAGTATATAAATCCTGCACACATGATTATATTATACTCTTTGCTCGTATGGGAGTCATCTGTACTCACACATAAGGCATGTAATGGACAGATGGGCACCTGTTCCCTGTCTCCTCCAGACCGGCAGCCTGACAGCTACCTGCTTTATCTCCCCCAGCACTGTAGCAGTGACCGGTACAATGGCTGCTGAGCACAGACTCCAGTGCATCAAGGTAAGGTAAGTAACACCACCTCATAGTCACCACTTGTCTATTGCTGTCCTTTGTACAGGGATGACCCTTTGCCTGACGATTTGGACCTTGGCGTTACTTTCTGATATCGACCCCTGTCTTGGAATTGTTTCTGATTATTGTTCTCTGATTTTGTCTTGTCTGTCAGTCTGTCCTGGTATTGACTTTGGCATGGTTTAGTTACTGATTTGTGTCTCCTGATTCCGTGCATTTTTGCCACTCCTGGTTTGACCCGGCTTGTCTATTTCAGCTTTGACTCTACTTGGTTTTGGCAAATCTGTCACTAGTTTATTATTTTGTCTCCTTGGTACCTTCCCGTATAGACCTTAACACTTTATTAAAGAGGGACTATCGACCAGCTGTGGGCAATCAACTAGGACGAATCGTGCAAATAGGTAGGGACAGTGGTTGGGGTAGAACAGTGTCTCACTTGTTCCCACCATGACAAATAATTTTTTATGTCACCATACTATTGATGTGACAGGTCATAGAGTTTACTGTGGTTTCAGAAAGAAATAATTAAATGTAGGAATAGTGCCTTGTAATATAAGACTCCTTGCATGCCAAAAAGTTGTACATGCTATTTGGTACTAAGTGGTAACCTGGTTTAAATTCCCCCACAATTACAGTACTTATTACCACTGTAGAACATAGATATATCCACTGAGTATTTCTGTATCACTGTGAGGAGCAAAGATTAGAGGGTATTTCTGGTTGAACTCAATTGGAGAAGGGCTGCAATACCCAACTCCGTCCTCTACAAAATGGACAGAGCTATGTAGTTTCGGCTCTAACTTCCAACACTGGAGCTACTGCAAAACAGCTTATTGGCAGGGGTGCAGAGTGTCGGCACCCAGTGATCACAACATATTGAAGGCCTATCCTGAGGATAGGCCATCAATATAAAAGTATAAAAGAAAAAGGGACAACTCTTATTTTATTTTATTTTAGCTTTGTAAATTAGAAAGAGATAATGCAATTGTTTTTATGTTTATTTTTTATCCCATGTAATAGTAAAGTCATCATTACTCAGTCAAAGAACTATGCTGGATCAGCCTGCCAGCTAGTGTGAAGCTAGCCTAAAGGTCCACCCTCCTGGGTCTGTGGCCAGGTTAAGACTGGAGATGAATACAGTAAAGATGTAATCTTGAAAATTTGTAAACTTTGTAGAATTATTCACATCAAGATGTATTATTATTTGTTAGCAGGACAACCAGACCACTGAATGAATTAAGCCCCTAGGTTCTCATACTCCTTCAGACCCCAGATCTGAATCTAACTTAAAAAATACCCCAAATTATACCTCTAAACTCCTTCAGACCCAGATCTCACCCTAACATCAAACATACAGTAAACCAGACCTCTAAACTCCTTCAGACTTCACGCTAGACCCCTAAAATTAATTCAGACCCTAAGCTAGACTAAGATTTATTAGACCTTAGATCAAGGGAAAAAAAGAAGGATATGGTATATACTGAAAAGCTCTGCTACTGGCTAGCATCAGGACATTGTGGCAGTTCCACTTCTGAGCACCTACATGCATTGGAGAACACATTTCCTTCCTCAAATGCATCTACAGGCAGGTCTGCTAGCTGGGCATCCCCAGTCTGGATTAAGATTGAGGACCACTGGTGTATAATGTTTCTACACTGTCATATCAAGGCCTCAGACCGTATAATAGAGATGTCGTTCCATCCTTTTCCCTCTGGTGACCCTGCCTTAGTCTTCACATCAGAGCTAACAAGTGAACTACAGAAAACTGAAATTGTCAGTCTACTGTGCTAGTCGCCAGTGTGAAGATTTTTATATTTTTTTCATATGGATAGCTGCATTAAAAAATGCTTGAAATAAAATTTAATGATACATTTCCTTTAAGAAGAACAAAGTTTCTGGGGGAACGTGAGGACAGTCAATAGCAATTATGGAATTTAAAACCTTACAAATGATGCACCGAGCCAAAGGCCTATCTTAACATATAAACTGATATATGACATTGTCCAATTACATTACTCTAAAGTTAGAAGCTGGAGATGCCTGTGTTTGCATAATTGAAAGAATCATGTCTTTGGCACGCTTTCGCTTTTTCTTGGCTCAGGCTGCAGTAGGTGACACATAGACACAGTACTTGAGTTTATTGATAATAATTCTTGACGCACTTCAGTCCGTTAGATGTCTGGAAAGCGGCTGGCTAAAATAGAAATCAGTGGATTCCACTTGTACTACAGCAAAACGAAAAATGCTTCTAGACTGTAAAGTATCGAAGATACTTACGGTATAATATATGTTATACACAGCAATGATTCTGTGCAATGTAATTGCTTCATTACCGGAGGGTTTACCTCAGGGCCGGCGCTACCATAGAGGCAAGGGGGGGCAATCGCCCCCGGGCTCCGCTCCTTAGGGGGCCCCCGGCCCCTAGCACCGGCCCAACTATTATATTATCTTATGATTATCTATATAATTGAATAATTGATTCTTCTTGGTGTCGGTGTCACACTCTCACAACAATGACACAGACAGACAGTGTCTGAACTCTGTGGGCCGGCGCTGGCAGCCATGTAATTAATAAATTAACTCACTCACTGGGCGGCTGGAGACTGGAGTGTCTGGACTCGTCACTCTGGAGTAAAGTGTGGAGGGGCCCCGCCGGACGCAGGCGGCCACTGACTGTGCCTGCGCTGCGCTGCCGCTGCTTGTCCCTTAAGAGATTCAAGACTGGAGCAGCAGCGGCATGCACGGCACAGGTAGGCATGTCTACGTCTGGCTGAGATGCCCCCCCGCCCAGAGCAGAGAACTTGGAGGAATCGGATTAAGGTGCACTGAGCAGGAGGCATTGGCAATGGCATAGAGGCAAGGAGAACTTGGAGAAGGAGCAACTAGCAAAGCAGCAACTCCAGCAAGAAAGCAGATACGGATTGGATATCAATGGCATTTGGCAGCCAGAACCATCCACAGCCCAGAGAGCCCAGTCTGACACTCTGCCAGCAGCGCCAGGGAAGGCCCGCCGCCCACAGTCAGAAGGCAGCCAGCCCCCAGCCAAGTTCCAGTCTGGTAGGTTCATAATTCATTGGTTAGGCCGAACCGCGGCCTGGATTCCTGCTGTGAGCAGGAGCGCACGGCGTCATTGGTTGCTATGACGCCGTGCGCTCCCTGCTGCCGCCACAGTACAGTAATACACTGGTATAGATCATACCAGTGTATTACTGTATTGTGGCGGCAGCAGGGAGCGCACGGCGTCATAGCAACCAATGACGCCGTGCACTCCTGCTCTCAGCAGGAATCCAGGCCGCGGTTCCACGGACCGCTCACGGCCGTGAAAAACGGGCGTGTGCGTTCAGCCTTACATTGTTTTTTTGTTAATGAAATTGGATCGGATCCATGATCCATCCATCCATTCCCAGTGTTTCCCACTCAATGACTTACTTAGTCCGGCACTATCTCACCCGTCCGGGACGTCCCAGTGTACTACTAGCCTGGCCTGCGGCCCTGGTTCTGTTTGTGTTTGGAGTCAGTTGGACTGGAGAAATGTGTATTTGGTGGGGGGGCAGTTACTGGTACTACCATCCCCCCCCAAATGCACATTTCTCCAGTCCAACTGTCCAAACAGAACCAGGATGGGCTAGTATACTGGCACTGGGACGGGTGAGATGGTGCCTGGGATGGATGGATCCGATCCAGTTTAATCAACCAACCTACCAGCAATTGGAGTCAGTTGGGGGGGGCCCTTATTTTTTTTCCGCCCCAGGGCCCCATTTCACCTAGAACCGGCCCTTTACCTCCTTCTTTACCAGGCCATTTTTTTTTAGTTTTACCAATGGCGGTATCCAACTGCAAATAGCTGATTCATTTCTAAGCACACCTATATGAATTTGACATTATTTTTCACAGGACATCTCAGAAATGTCTTTTGTACCATTAGATAGCAAGATATAATATAAAAAATATTTAGGAAAAAAATGTATTTATTTTTTTATGAACAAAAAGGGGAGGGGAGAATGTATGTGTATCCATAATCTGCTACACTGTTACTAAACTAGCAACTATAGCTGTAACTTTTAAAAAAATAATTATTTTCTTTATTTCACATTTTTTTTATTCTTTTCATAGATTTTCACATTAAGAAACACAGGGTCCAGCAGCTGCCATCCATAAAAGTCCTTCATCAGATAGAAATCACATATGTGTATTTTCCACAAATGACTGTTCATATTCAAAACCCGTCCCTTCCACATTTATTTAACTTTTTATAAAGTTTTATATTTTGTATATAGTCTTTATTTTTAATTTTAAAAAAAATGACCGGCAGGCAGGTGTTTAATTCACAGACTGCAGCTCACTTGTTAAATTTTACAGCCGCAAGGGGCACTCTCACATCAAGAAGATCGCTCCCCTGACAGCTTTTACACTTTACAATGAGACCACTTTGGCAGGTCTCAGGGATCCTTACTGTGACCGCAGCTGCCACAGGGCGTCAGCAGATCACAATGTAACCCGACGCTTCTATACGTCAGGTTATGGTTAAGAGCCTACCGCCACAATGTACTGGTTGAGTTCAAGAACAAGTGAGTACCAAAACATCCATGTATGCCCAATATCTCTCATGGTTACCCATGTGTGGCGTTTTGGCTGATCTTCCGCCTTTAAAAAAAAAAAATTTTACTTTGATTTTTACTTTGATTATGTATTGCAAGGCTCCTCAACCTTTTATACATTTCATGTGCCACATGTCCATGAAGAGCTGGGCTCCAATTCCTGCCTCCCATGTGTTACATTCAGTACTGATGACATGGGCTCCCCCACCCTGCTCCATACATTTAGTGCTTTATGTTAACGGAGCAGACGCTATTGGCATAAATGTATGGTGTTGTGTATGTCAGGGCACGCTGAGGTTTTTAGTTTAGCAACAGCATGGAATCCAAAGGTTAGGAACTCCTGACTAGAGTTGAGTGAACCCGAACTGTGAAGTTAGGGTTCATACCGACGTTAGGATTTGGACCCCGGACCCGAACCCCACTTTTCAGTAAAAGTTCGGGGTCGGTGTTCGGCGAGTTAATGGCCTTTTTGAAAGGCTGCAGAGCAGCCAATCAACAAGCGTTTAACTTGTGTGCCCTTAAAATCCATCACAGCCATGCCTACTAATGGCATGGCTGTTATTGGCCAGTGGAGCATGTGACCCAGCCTCTATATAAGCTGGAGTCACGTAGCGCCGCATGTCACTCTGCTCTGATTAGTGTAGGGAGAGGATGCTGCTGTGAGGGAGAGAATAGGACAGAATCTTTAATCTGAAGTGCTTGTTAACTCAGAGATCTAGCTAGATCTTTTTACCCTGCCCTGAGCCCAGTGGCTCAGAAAAAAAAGTTTATTCGTCTGTTAATTAGGGGGCGGTGATGGCCATTTTATGCAAGTTCTGTGCACCAGCATAGCATATGTGCATTTGTGACAGTCAAATAGAAGTTTGAAATACTGCAAGTATATTGTGGGTTTTAAAAAAACCTATTTTTGGTAATACCCTCCATCTGGGGCCTATGCCGCATTTGTCTGTGTGCAATTTAAGCTAGAAATACTGCAATAATTTTCTGGGTTTTAAAAAAAACCTTTTTGGGCAAAATAAAAATTTTTACAGCCCTTGCTGCATCTGTCAGTGTGAAATACAAGCGCTATATACTGCAGTCATATTCTGTTATTAAAAAAACGCCCATTTTTGGAAAAATACTAAATTTGCAGCCTTGGCTGCATCTGTCAGTGTGAGATACAAGCTTGAAATACGTCAATAATTTCTGGGTTTAAAAAAACACACATTTTTGGCAATATCCTACATCTGGGGCCTATGCTGGATTTAGTGTGACATACAAGCTAGAAATACTGCAATAATATTCTGGGTTTAAAAAAACAACCTTTTGGGCAAAATACAAAACTGGCAGCCTTTGCTGCATCTGTCAGTGTGAAATACACACGTTAGATACTGGTATTCTATTCTGTTATTTAAAAAAACACTCATTTTGGGTAAAATACTAAATTTGCGGCCTTGGTTGCATCTGTCAGTGTGAGATACAAGCTTGAAATACTTCAATAATTTTCTGGGTTTAAAAAAACACACAATTTTGGCAATATCCTACATCTGGGGCCTATGCTGGATTTATTAGTGTGACATACAAGCTAGAAATACTGCAATAATATTCTGGGTTTAAAAAAACAACCTTTTTGGGCAAAATACAAAACTGGCAGCCTTTGCTGCATCGGTCAGTGTGAAATACACACGTTAGATACTGGTATTCTATTCTGTTATTTAAAAAAACACTCATTTTTGGTAAAATACTAAATTTGCGGCCTTGGCTGCATCTGTCAGTGTGAGATACAAGCTTGAAATACTTCGATAATTTTCTGGGTTTAAAAAAACACACAATTTTGGCAATATCCTACACCTGGGGCCTATGCTGGATTTATTAGTGTGATATACAAGCTAGAAATACTGCAATAATATTCTGGGTTTAAAAAAACAACCTTTTTGGGCAAAATACAAAACTGGCAGCCTTTGCTGCATCTGGTAGTGTGAAATACACACGTTAGATACTGGTATTCTATTCTGTTATTTAAAAAAACACTCATTTTGGGTAAAATACTAAATTTGCGGCCTTGGTTGCATCTGTCAGTGTGAGATACAAGCTTGAAATACTTCAATAATTTTGGGTTTAAAAAAACACACTTTTTGGCAATATCCTACATCTGGGGCCTATGTTGCATTTGTTAGTGTGACATACAAGCTAGAAATACTGCAATAATATTCTGGGTTTAAAAAAAACTCATTTTGGGTACAATACTAAATTTGCAGCCTTTGCTGCATCTGTCAGTGTGAAATACACACGTTAGATACTGGAATTTTATGTTAAAAAAAAACACCCATTTTGGGCCAAATACTAAATTTGCAGCCTTGGCTGCATCTGTCAGTGTGAAATATATACGTTAGATACTGATCCATTCTGTTATTGAAAAAATACCCATTTTGGGCAAAATACTAAATTTGCAGCCTTTGCTGCATCTGTCAGTGTGAGATACTAGCTTGAAATACTGCAATAATATTCTGGGTTTAAAAAACTAAACTTGCAGCCTTGGCTGCATCTGTCAGTGTGAAATACACATGTTAGATAATGGTGTTCTATTCTGTTATTTAAAAAAAACACCCATTTTGGGAAAAATACTAAATTTGCAGCCTTGGCTGCATCTGTCAGTGCGAGATACAAGCTTGAAATACTTCAATAATTTTCTGGGTTTAAAAAAAACATACCTTTTTGGCAATATTACATCTGGGGCCTATGCTGCATTTGTTAGTGTGACATACAAGCTAGAAATACTGCAATCATATTCTGGGTTTAAAAAAACTACCTTTTTGGGCAAAATACAAAACTGGCAGCCTTTGCTGCATCTGTCAGTGTGAAATACACACGTTAGATACTGGTATTCTATTCTGTTATTTAAAAAAAACTCATGTTGGGTAAAATACTAAATTTGCAGCCTTTGCTGCATCTGTCAGTGTGAAATACACACGTTAGATACTGGTATTCTATTCTGTTATTTAAAAAAACTCATGTTGGGTAAAATACTAAATTTGCAGCCTTTGCTGCATCTGTCAGTGTGAAATACACACGTTAGATACTGGTGTTCTTTCTGATATTAATAAAACACCCATTTTGGACAAAATACTAAATTTGCAGCCTTTGCCGCATCTGTCAGTGTGAAATAAATGCGTTAGCTACTGGTATTCTATTCTGTTATTAAAAAAACACCCATTTTGGGCCAAATACTAAATTTGCGGCCGTGGCTGCATCTGTCAGTGTAAAATATATGCGTTAGATACTGGTGTTCTATTCTGGTATTGAAAAAAACACCCATTTTGGGCAAAATACTAAATTTGCAGCCTTTGCTGCATCTGTCAGTGTAAAATATATGCGTTAGCTACTGGTATTCCATTCTGTTATTTAAAAAACACCCATTTTGGGCAAGATCCAAATTTGTGGAGAATGAGGAGAGCGTTGAATACGGGACATGGCCCCCGGTCGTGGTGAGTGCTGGTGGAGCTCCTGTTGCAGGGAGAGAACGTGGTCGATCTGTGCCAGCTACACGCACAAGTGAAACACCTTCCTCAGGTGGCGAGTACGCGACAGAACCTTCAGTGTTATTTGGTCAGGGCCTAATGCTGCTCTATGAATGGTGAGGCCAGAACAAGTACAGGTGATAGTAGATTGGGTTGCTGACAGTGCCTCCAGTTCCTTCACATTGTCTTCCACCCAGTCTCCTGCTGAAAGATCAGAGTTAGCACCTGCAGTCCGATGTCCAATCAGTCTTTTACCTCATCCCCTTCCAAATCAGCCAAGCAGTCTGAGCCCCAAGTCATGCAGCAGTCTCTTCTGCTTTTTGATGATTCTACTAGCAGGGTTTCCCAGGGCCATCCACATAGCCCTGCCCCAGAAGTGGAGAGAGATTGAGGCACCGATGGCCAACCACTTATGTTTCAGGATGAGTAACATGGGAGGATCATCGCAGCACGTCTCGGATGATGATGAAACACAGGTGCCAACTGTTGTGGCTTTCTGCAGTGTGCAGACCGACAAGGAGGGCAGGGGTGAAGACTGGGTGGAAGATAATGTGGAGGACGATGAGGTCCTCGACCCCATATGGAATCAAGGTCATGCGAGTGACCTGTGTAGTTCGGAGGAAGAGGCGGTGGTCGCACAGAGCCATTAGCACAGCAGAAGAGGGAGCAGGGTGCAAAAGAAGAGCTGCCGTCCCCTAGACAGTACGCCTGCTACTGCCCACCGCAGCAAGGCACCGAGCACACCAAAGCCAGCTCCAAGGAGTTCCCTGGCATGGCAGTTCTTCAGACAATGTGCTGACGACAAGACATGAGTGGTTTGCACGCTGTGCAATCAGAGCCTGAAGCGTGGCATAAACATTCTCAACCTGAGCACAACCTGCATGACCAGGCATCTAAGTACAAAGCATGCGCTGCAGTGGAGTAGACACCTCAAAAATAGAAAGGTCTCTGGATTCTCCTGCTTCCTCTTCTGCTGCAGTCTAGGCCTCTCGTCCACCTCTGGAGTGACAGCGGCACCTGCCACCCCGCAAACAGAGGATCTGCCAGCAACACATGGATCACCAAGCATCTCCACAATGTCCCACAGAAGCGTTCAGCTCTATCTCCCAAACACTGGAGCAGAAGAGGAAGTACCCCCTACCCACCCGTGATCCCTCGCCCGGAATGCCAGCATTTCAAAATTCCTGGCCTTTGAAATGCTGTCATTCCGTCTGGTGGAGATGGAGAGCTTTAAAAGCTTAATGGCGGTGGCTGTCCCACAGTATGTCATGTCCAGCTGTCACTACTTTTCCAGGCGAGCCATCCCTTCCCTGCACAACCAAGTGGGGAACAAAATAAGGTGTGCACTGTGCAACACCATCTGTGGCAAGGTCCACCTAACTATGGATACGTAGACCAGTAAGCACGGTCAAAGATGTTATATTTCCCTAACAGCACACTGGGTAAATGCAGTGGCGGCTGGGCCTGAGGCAGATAGCAGTTTGGCGCATGTCCTTCATTCACAAGTGGCTCCGAGGGTGGGTTCCTGCACCCACAAACGCCAGGTACACAATTGTCCAGCTAGGGCACAGTTCTGGAGGATGACAAGGTGGAGGATGAGGAGGAGGATGGAGGGTGGCACCCAAACCAGCTCATGGCCATCACTGGTGCATGGCTGGGGGATAGAGAGAGGACACAGACGATACACCTCTCACAGAGGACAGCTTGTCGTTGCCTCTGGGCCGCCTGGCACACATAAGTGATTACATGCTGCAGTGTCTCCGCAATGACCGCCGAGTTGCCCACATTCTAACTTGTGCTGATTACTGGGTGGCCATGCTGCTGGATCCCCATTACAAGGACCACGTACCGTCCTTAATTCAGTCACTGGAGCGTGATCGTAAGATGCGCCAGTACAAGCGCACGCTGGTAGACACGCTGCTGTTGGCATTCTCACCTGACAGCAGGAGCACAGTGGAAGCACAAGGCGAAGGCAGAGGAGGAGGAAGAGATCACCAATGCAGCTGGGGCACCACCAGCACCTCAGAAGGCAGGGTTAGCATGGCCGAAATGTGGAAAAGCTTTGTCAGCACATCACAATAACCAGCACCACCAGCTGATATGGAAGGTCTTAGCAGGAGGCAGCATTTCAGCAACATGGTGGAGCAGTATGTGTGCACACGCCTACACATACTGAATGATGGGTCTGCCCCCTTCAACTTCTGGGTCTCCAAATTGGGCACATGGGCTGAGCTTGCCCTTTACGCCTTGGAGGTGCTGGCCTTGGAGGTGCTGGCCTGCCCTGCAGCCAGTGTATTGTCTGAACGTGTGTTTAGCACAGCAGGGGGCATTATCACAGACAAACGCAGCCGCCTGTCCACAGCCAATGTGGAAAAGCTCACGTTCATTAAAATGAACCAGGCATGGATCCCACAGGACTTGTCCGTACCTTGTCTAGAATAGACATGTATACCGGCCTTACCCAGCCATTGTTATACTACAGCGCAATTGATCATGTTGTATTTTTTATTTTCCCACTCTTTTGGGGTGTACTCTAATGAAAAATTCTAAAAATAAATAAACAGTGTTGGCTACCCTCCTCCACCGCCGCTTACACCTACACGCTATGTCCACCGCCTCCTCAACCTCCTACTCCATAGGACCTCCACCTCATACATCAAGATTATTATTGTTTATTGTTATACCCCTGCTCTACCTAGTTGACAGCTTAACATTTCACAAATTTTTCTACTACATTGTCGGGTGACATTCACTAATTTTTTTCTGTGATATACCCCTGCTCTACCTAGTTGACAGGTTAATAAATTTCACTAATTTTTAGTGAATTCTTGGGTGACATTTACCATTTTGCTGTGAATAAACCCCTGCTCTGCATAGGTGACAGGGACTGAAATTTTTAAAAATCATCTGTTCCATTGGTGGGTGACATTAACCCATTTCTGGTGATAAAAAACGCCTGCTCTGCATAGGTGACAGGGACTTAAATTCTAAAGTGTCTTTAATTGGCCCTTTCATTTGATCCTTCTGCTTAAATCACTTGTCCTACATTTCCGCTCAATCACATTGCAGCCATTGACCTTGGATGTGGTCTCCCTTTCTTACGCTCCCTCTCCGTCATGGATCCCTGATTCGCCGCTAACCTTGATCAACATGGTAGGTGCAGAAAAGAACATCGAAAGTTGATAGAGCAGATATCCAATTGGATCGTGGACATCATGGGGACGGCAATATGGTGGAGCAGTATGTGTGCACACGCCTACATGTACTGACGATGGGTCTGCCCCTTCAACTTCTGGGTCTACAAATTGGGCATATGGTCTGAGCTTGCCCTTTATGCCTTGAAGGTGCTGGCCTGCCCTGCAGCCAGTGTATTGTCTTAACATTTGTTTAGCACGGCAGGAGGGGGTTATAACAGCTTATATTTCCCAATGTTTTGGGGTGTACCCTAATTTTAAAAAAAAATATAAAAAAAAAATAAAACCAAAAAGCAGTCTAGGCTACCTCCTCATCCTCCACCGCCGCTTTCACCTACACCGTCACATCCACCGCCTCCTCAACCTCCTACTCCATATGGACCTGTCCTCCAAGATCAAGATTATTATTTTTATTTTTACGTATTTTATGTTATTTGAAGGAATTTCCCTATCCACATTTGTTTGCAGAGCACTTTCCATGCTCTTAACCACATTTTGCTGCCATTTGCAGCCCTCTAGCCCTTTCCATGACTGTTGACAGCCATTTTAGTGCTCAAAAGTTCGGGTCCCCATTGACTTCAATGGGGTTCGGGTTCGCGGTCAAGTTCGGGTCCCGAACTCTAACTTTATTGTCAAGTTCGGCTGAACCCATCGAACCCAAACATCCAGGTGTCCACTCAACTCTACTCCTGACCTAATCTGTGAAGAGTAAATTAGGACTTTGTGAGTTTCAAATCTGAACCTTAAGATGTACTTTTGAGTGCAATACATGAGAACCATCCATATCTGACGTCCAGGATTTGTGCTGAAGAAGTAAAAAATATACAAGGAGTCTTACTTCTTCCATGGAAGATTTCTTACAGTCATCCTCATCCTCATCATCATTCTCCTCACTCAATGTCGGCTTCACCTGTAACAAATATGAAAAATAATTCAATATCAAATAAAAAATTCCTTCTGTTCTATTGTTTACTATTTTTACAAAAAAAAGCAAAACTTAGCCTTGACCTTAAAGTCTTATTCTCAGCTCTAGACACATGTATTCACATGAGAAATCCATAATGAAAACGTTCTCTAGTTGAAAATGATGCCTTCCACGTTTTTTTTTTCAAATATCTTAATGTATATGATGGACGTTTATAGTACCTAAATAATATGTCTT